>NW_026014144.1:0-11178 GCF_020379485.1 Brassica napus | reverse complement strand
TTGCAAATGTATGTCCTTTGATTAACAGAAATTGCTGTACTGTCCCACTCCACCTTCTTGCATATACGAATGGATGCTCTCAGATTGTCGAAGACTGTTCACCTTCTCCTTTCTCCCACGGATGATCTAAGGTAAACTGTTTATCCTGTAGAATTGCTTAAAATCTAACCGCAAAAGTACTAAGCCGAGGAACCCTAATCAGATTGCAATAGTCACAACCGTTGGATTCAACCGATGGCTAGTAGTGAAGTACTATAAGCCTAATGTCCTTCCTCAGATTCATGTGTTCATAGATGGCGATTCCGATTTCGTTATGTTGATAAGGCGCTTACAAATTCGATTCTGATCAACACTAAGGTACTTTTCTCACTGGAACCTGCCTTAGACTTTCTGCAATGCCATTCTAAAACAGACAGACACTTGATCAAGACCAAGTGTTTGTAATGGTGATAATGTCAACAAAACGTAGAGAGTCAATGTTTCTGTCCCGTTTTTTTGTTTAAGATAAACGATCTCATTTATCATCACGGATACTCTCATGTACACATGAACGACAAATATCAACATAGGCTGTTTTGTTCACTGACGCTTAACGAAGACAACTGGCATGGGGAAGCAAATGATACTAAGGTACTGGTTATCTCCTTAGAATCTGCCCTTCCATTTTCTGTATTGTGTACAGCATTGGATAGAGTTACTAGGTAGCTCGGATTACTAATTGTTCTTCAGTAGTTACTGTAACTGTCTAATTTGTTCTGAACCATATTCAGATTTACTGAATCACTCGACAAGCAATGGATCCAAGGTTTTAACCCATTAATCTTGCTCGGAACATTCGTGAGCGTCACAAGCTACCCTTCAAAACTCCTCTAAAGAGCCTACACAAGGAAAAAGTAACCCATGCTTATCCTTGTTGAACTGATCAGGGAAATTATTGTAGTTCATCCAGATGCAGAATTCTTGGATGACAAAGATAAGAGGTTGTTAATGAAATCAGCAAAACATGTCTCTACACTTATTTTCTTTCTCTTGAAAACTAAGAGAGGTCTGTAGTATATCTTCTCGATATTATGCATATATATAAAAATTATATCTACAAGTATTTTAGAGGTTGTAATGAAATCAGCAAAACATGTCTCTACAGTTATTTTGTTTCTTGATATTCAAAGAATTTTGATTATCCTTTTGCAGTATGTCTTGGAAGAACTTAATGTAAGATCTTTTGCAATGATGAAAAACCTGATTACAGGTTTGGTCCATCATTTTTTCTTCCTGCGTTTTTTTCTTTCTTTTAACCTTTTTCTGCTCAATGTAGAAACCAATTTGATTAATTTATTGCTCTATATATAGTGTATTGGTAAAACGGCTCGGGAAGTCAATGGGGGCTCGTGGTAAAAGAAGTTAGAGAAATGTCTCAGCAAGATATCTTAAGATTCGAGGAGGCCGGAAAAGTGACTATTGCTGGACAGACGCTGGAGCTAACAGATATCAAGGTATCATCATCTCATCCTATGCTTTCTCCTTTAATGAAGAATATGCTGTGACACTTTTTCTTTCATGTGTTGTTCAGATTGTCAGGGTTTTCAAACGCTACGGTTAATGCAAATGGAGATGGTACGGGATTAGTTACCTTGTCTATTTCTTTTGTTTACATCTTTGATCTGATTAGCTTGGTGAAGTTCAACAAAGGTGCACTGTCGTCGGGGACTGTTGAGGACCCAATCCCCTCAAATAATTATAATTTAAGAATAACACAATTAAAAACAATTGTTATTTATAAATTATAAATTATATGAAAAAATTGTATGCTTTTCATATAAGAATAGATTCCTAAATTATGAAAAAAAATTTTAAATCGTTGGCTCTTCCAATCATTGTGAAACAGAATTCACCAAGTGTTGAATTGTTCACCCACTAATAAGAAACGTGAACTGTGTTTAGACCGTCGTGAGACAGGTTAGTTTTACCCTACTGATGTCCGTTAACCCGTCTTGTAGCGCTCCCGAACCTTGGTAGACGGTCGGCCCGTTGGTCATGTTCTTGTTTGATTGTTGGCCGGTGGTTCGACCTATGCCTAGAACGGATCGGGGGTGTTACAGAGGTGGTATTAGAGGATGGTTTCGTCCATGCGTGACACATTTTTAACGATTTTATTGAGTCAAAGGACTCACAAAAAGATTTTTAGGAAACCAGCCGCTTCCCGTAGTAGGTTTATCGAGTCAAAGGAGTCACAATAAGACTTACCCTTTTGCTTGTGTGCAGATGGCTAATCGTGGGATACGTGATAATGGGAAGAGGGTATGGATTTAACAGGCGGAGGATTGGGCTACAGATCTGATCAGGATGATGGAAATGGCGTTAGTGAGATGTTTGGACATGATAGGAGCCCTCTACAGAGTACCGGATCTTTTCCTGAAAGGAAGACCATACCGCATTCTGGTGGACATATCAAGTTTAGCCAAGGAGGAAGACCAAATTTCAACAAGGGTCCAAGGATTCGGAGGCCAAGCCAATTATCGCAGTAACACTGGAGTGTGTTACATATGTGATCAACCGGGACACATTTCGAAGTTTCGTCCCAATAGACAACGGAGTAACCAGCAAGGTTATTCATCGCTGAGGATGGAAGATGTCACTTGTTTCTTCTGTGGAAGGAATGGCCATTATGCATCGTCATGTCCAAACAAACCAATCCATGCGACCCCTCTAACGATCCCGAACTCCTCCTAGCTGTCCAGCAATTGAGCCAGCACCAAAGAATCAAAACCTAGGAGGTGGTCGGGTTTATGCCTTAGGTGTAGAAAACCCATACAATGCAGGACCGTCAAGCGGTCCCATCACAGGTAGGTCCCATCACAGGTATTGTGGGTGCTTAACCTCCTCTTTTTATTGAACTAAATTTAGTTGTTGGAATCTAGTTGATGTTATAAATCATTATGTGGATGGCCCATAACCAATGACCATGTCTAGGCCCAGCCGTGGCCTTGTCCAAAAGGAGAGATTTCCCAAATGGTCGAATGTCTAAAGAAAGAATTCGAAATGAAGACTTGGGAAAAACTAAGTTCTGTTTGGGACTGCATTTTGAGTATGTGGATAATGTTATGAACAAATGTGGATTGCTAGGAACCAAGAGGCCTGTCCGTGGCCCATAGAGAGAGAGAGTATCCGCGGCCCAAGAGGAGAGAGAGTCGGCCGCCCTTGTAGATAATGTTTCCATTTATCTTTCATGTTTATCTTTAAGATGTTTTCCTTTTATCTCTAGGATTATGATTTGGATACTTTCCTTATCTCTATCTCTTGTATCCCCTATATAAGGGAACACTTTGATTCAGAAATAATACAGACATAGAACACGATTTCATCTCTTGTTCACAACACGTTATCAGCACGATAGCCTCTGAACCCTGAGACCAAAACCGAAACCCCAAAAGTCTAAGCCGGCGATCCATAACCAAACCCTAAACACAAACCTGTTCTTAATCCTCAAGAACTCAGGAGATCAATCTCAGCCTCTCAGATCACGTTCCAGACCGAGAAGAACTTCTGTCCAGCTCGCGATCGAACCCGAACCCCGCGACTGTCCCGAGACGATCCGATACCCGATCAGCTCAGCCGAGACGCCTCCAGCCGCGATAGACCTCATCCGCGACCCGATAGGAGGCAGCAGCCGTCCGATCATCTCAGCTTGAAGTCTCAACCATTCTCTGGTGGTCCGGTTCTAATCCCCTACGAAACTAAGGTAAAACATGATCTGAGAACATAGAAAGTAAAGAACCCTAATTCCATTATTATGGAAACCGTGAAACCCTAAAAGAAACCTAAGATTAAAATCGACAACCTCTTGGAACTAGAAACATGAATTGATTCCAAAACTAGAACCTGTTTTGTTTTTGATTGATTGAATCTGAAATTGGCAAACCCTAGTTTATGGAATCGAAAACCCTAACCCCTAAAGGAAGCATGTAGCCGATTTTAAGATTGATTTTGATTGCTTGATTTCTGATTTGAATTGAGGTTTAGGAATGTTTAGATTGCTTGAATCAATCTGTCTGAACATGAATACTTAAGGCCTTGAAACCTTAAACATAAGTTGATAGATTGGAACCCTAGAAATCATAAGAAAGTTTTAAAACGTTTCTGCATGAACCGAACTTGGTATTACATCCGACTGATTAGGATAGGATCGGCCAGCATATAGAAACCGTTTGATCTTGAATTTGATTGCATTAAACATACATGGCCGTGTGGCATTAATCTTTCTAATACATGTAGAATTGAACTTTAGGATTGATCGCACCATGGTAAATAGAATTGCATAACCGAACCTATTGATTGTTCATATAGCCGTGCGGCTTGCTTGATAGCACCATGGTCGATTAGTTTTGTTTGATATCATAAATGCATAAGACGTGTTGTGGCCGAGCTTGCATATATCATGCGGCCACGTGATCCCATTGAGAACCTAATGTCTTGATGATAATGTGGATCAGATGTCGAAAATAGCAAACAGAGACTATGCAGCCCTTAATCTCTCCGGAGACAATTACTTGCAGTGGGCGCTAGACACAAGGATCAGTCTAAAGTCCAAGGGACTCGGTGATACCATCACTGAGGGTAATGATGAGAATGAAAAGAATAGATACAGGGCCATATGTTATATGCGCCATCATCTCATCGAAGGTCTTAAGGATTCAGTACATGACAATTGAGAGTCCACTCGATCTTTGGAATGCTTTAAAGCACAGATACGATCACCAAAAGATGGTGTTGCTTCCAAAGGCAAGACACGACTGGATGCATCTCAGGTTCATGGACTTTAAGTCCGTGGACGAGTATAATTCAGCCTTGTTCAAAATCGTTCTCTCATACTAAGGCTGTGTGGTGAAGAAGTGTCCGATGTGATGATGCTTGAAAAGACCTATACGACTTTCAATCAGTCGAATTCTGTGTTGCAGCAGCAGTACAGGACAAAAGGTTTTGCCACATATACTGATCTGATCTCATGTCTTCTCCTGGCCGAGGCAAACAATGAACTCCTTATGAAAAATAGTGGAGCAAGGCCGGTCGGGACAGCACCATTACCCGAAGCCCATGATGTGGAAAGGAAAGATCCCAAAGAAACCTACTACGCCCAAGACAACAGGAAACCATACGGTCAAGGCCGTGGTGGGTACAGGGGTCGTAGGCGTGACAATCATAACGGTAGAGGTAGCTACTCAACCGGCCGAAGTGGAAACCACAATAACCGTGGTCGTGGTTCCAATTACGGTCGGGGTCGAGGGAGTTATGGCCGTGGACGAGGTGGCATATCCAAACCATCTTACACGTCCAAGTCCTTATGTCACAGATGCGGGATGGACAATCATTGGGCCAAGAACTGTAGAACTCCAAAGCACTTGTGCGAACTCTATCAAGAGAGTATCAAGAACAAGAACCCGGAGGCAATATGATCCAAGAGAACGGTCAAGATGACAAGGGATATGATGCTGACAATGAATCCGACAGGGACAGCAAAGATGACCAAATGGATTTTGAGACGTCCGACTGTCTAAAGGACTAGTTTTTCGAATCACATTGTCTTATTGCTTTATGTTTGATTTGGTGTTTTTACTTTATGAAATGACATTTACATTAATGAAAGATTTAAAGATTTTACAAAGTTTCTAAAGTCTAGAAATTTTATTTATAGAAATGAATGATGAGATGAGTGTACTTGTGGTGGATAGTGGCACAAGTCACACGATCCTAAGAGACAAAAGGTACTTCATGAATCTCACATTGCAAAGTGCAAAGGTACAAACCATTGCGGGCGAGGCCAGCCTGATTGAAGGTCACGGCCAGGCCTATGTGATGATGCCAAAGGCACTCACCTAGAGATCAAAACCGCCTTGTATTCCCCAAGCTCTAGAAGAAGCTTATTGAGTTTCAAGGACATAAGGTTGAACGGTTTCCACCTTGAAACATGGGAAGAAGGAAACAAAGAATTCCTTAACATAACTTTGATCACCAAAGGCAATAAAAAGATCCTAGAGACCATGCCTGCAATGACTACTGGTCTTTACTATGCACGGATCAGTATGGTCGAGGCAAATGCCTCAGAGCTATTCACTTTATGGCATAACCGGCTTGGCCATCCCGGAACAGGAATGATGCGAAAATTGATGATGAATTCTCAAGGGCACACGTTAAAGGAGTGATCCCACGAAATCTCACATGTGCAGCATGTGCACAAGGGAAACTCATAACCAGGCCATCACCAGCCAAGGTTAATAAAGAAACCTTGAACTTTCTGGAAAGGATCCAAGGGGACATATGCGGACCAATACACCCACCATGTGGGACGTTTAGATATTTCATGGTCCTCATTGATGCATCGACCAGATGGTCACATGTATGCTTGTTGTCCACTCGGAACCTAGCCTTTGCACGGCTGCTTGCTCAGATGATAAGACTGAGAGCACATTTTCCAGACTTTCCACTTAAGACTATACGTCTAGACAATGCTGGTGAATTCACGTCCCAGGCGTTTAATGAATACTGTATGGCCATGGGGGTAAAAGTAGAACACTCCGTGGCACATGTCCATACACAGAACGGCTTGGCCGAATCATTCATTAAACGTATCCAGCTGATAGCCCGTCCATTACTTATGAAGTCTAAACTTCCGGTATCAGCATGGGGACATGCAGTTTTACATGCAACTGAACTGATTCGCATCAGGCCATCTAGTGAGCATAGATATTCGCCATCCCAATTACTTAAGGGTCATGAGCCAGACGTGTCCCACATCAAAACGTTTGGATGTGCCGTCTACGTTCCAATTGCTCCACCACAGAGAACTAAGATGGGACCGCAGAGGAGGATGGGAATATACGTAGGATATGAATCCCCAAGCATTATAAAGTATCTTGAGCCAACAACCGGTGATTTGTTTAAGGCCAGATACGAAGACTCACAGTTTGATGAGTCCACATATCCGTCCTTAGGGGGAGATAACAGCCGGTTGATAACAAAAGAATTAGAATGGTTTAGACCATCGACATCTTGGCAAGATCCTCGGACTAAAGATTGTGATTTAGAAGTCCAAAAGATAATACATCTACAAGAGCTAGCTAATAGATTGCCAGATACATTTGCTGACCCAAATAGAGTACAATATCACATATCCCGGCTTGTAATGCACCTGTAAGATTAGACGTCCAAGATGGACAATGTCAAGTGGCTACAGAGTCTAAGCAACGTCTAAAACGTGGCAGACCAATTGGTTCCAAAGACAAAACAGCCTCGGAAATCCAAGAAAGGTGCTGGAACCGAGAGCATAAAGGAAACCGTCCAGGACATAGATGGATCGGTCGAGCCGACCAGAATGGTCGAGCCGAGTGTACCGACCACACCCGATGATCCGGCCGTTCCTCCAAGTGAGGTCCGGGACGCTGGACTTCACGGGACACCAGGACCGGACAACCAAGAGATCTCTATAAACCATGTGATGTCTGGAAAACAATGGAACAGAAAGAATATCAACGTTGATGATTTATTTGCATATAAAGTGGCACTTGAGATCATGGATAAAGATGAGGATCTAGAACCCACGTCTATACAAGAATGCATGCTAAGATCAGATTGGATCAAATGGAAACAAGCTATAAACGTGGAGTTAGAATCATTGAGAAAGAGAGGCGTTTTTGGCCCTATAATCTTGACACCCAGAGATGTCAAACCAGTGGGATACAAATGGGTCTTTGTAAGGAAAAGAAATGAGAAAGGAGAAGTAGTGAGATACAAAGCACGGCTTGTAGCACAAGGATTCTCACAGAGACCTGGAATAGACTATGAGGAAACTTATTCCCCTGTGGTGGATGCGACTACATTGAGATATCTAATCAGTCTGGCCGTGAAAGAAAACATGGATTTGCGCCTAATGGATGTAGTCACCGCATACCTGTACGGACCACTGGACAATGAGATACATATGAGAGTTCCAGAAGGTATTGAGCTCAAAGATAAGAAAGGTTCTCGAGAACAACATTGCATTAAGCTGAACAAAGCTTTATATGGCTTAAAACAGTCAGGTCGGATGTGGTACAACGGTTATCCGAGTACTTAACCAAAGAGGGTTATAAGAACGATCCAATAAGTCCATGTATATTCATAAAGAAATTTGACAGCAAGGGCTTTGTTATAATGTCTGTCTATGTGGACGACCTGAACATAATAGGAACCTCTGGAGAGATTTCCCAAACCGTCGAGTGTCTAAAGAAAGAATTCGAAATGAAAGACTTAGGGAAAACTAAGTTCTGTTTGGGATTACAGTTTGAGTATAAAGCCAATGGCATCCTTGTGCATCAAAAGACTTATACAGAGAAAATACTCAAGCAATTCAATATGGACCAGGCACACCCTTTACCGTGTCCTATGGTCGTGAGGTCCTTAGATCTTGAAAAGGATCCATTCGGTCCAAAGAAACCCGACGAGGAACCGCTCGGATCGGAAGTGCCTTACTTAAGTGCCATTGGGGCCTTAATGTACTTAGCTAGTCATACTAGACCGGACATAAGCTTTGCCGTGAGTTTACTATCCAGATTTGGATCATGTCCGACTTTAAGGCATTGGAACGGAGTGAAACATCTGTTCAGATATCTGCAAGGAACAAAAGATCTTGGTTTGTTCTATACCAACCGACCAGAAGAGAACATGGTCGGATATGCAGATGCTGGGTACTTATCTGACCCACACCAGGCTAGATCTCAGACAGGATATGTGTTTACACATAGTGGAGCCGCAATATGCTGGCGTTCAACAAAGCAATCTCTAGTTGCTACATCATCCAATCACGCCGAGATCATAGCCATGTATGAGGCAAGCCGTGAACTTGTCTGGTTGAGGAACATGACCGGCCATGTCTTGAAAGAGAGTGGTCTGTCCGTGGGACAAAGAAAGAGGAGCCAATGATCATCTACGAGGACAATGCAGCGTGCATTGCTCAGCTCAAGGAAGGATACATCAAAGGAGACAGGACCAAGCACATCCTGCCCAAGTTCTTTTTCATACTTTCCTTATCTCTATCTCTTGTATCCCCTATATAGGGAACACTTTGATTCAGAATAATACAGACATAGAACACGATTTCATCTCTTGTTCACAACAGATAATGGCATCCTTGTGCATCAAAGACCTATACAGAAAAGATACTCAAGCAGTTCAATAGGACAAGGCTCATTCCTTGTCGAGTCCTATGGTCGTGAGGTCCTTAGACCTTAAGAAGGATCCATTCGGACCAAGGAAGCCGGACGAGGATATGCTCGGGCCGGAAATACCTTATCTAAGTGCCATTGGAGCCATAATGGCTAGCCATACAAGACCAGACATTAGTTTTGCCGTAAGTTTACTGTCTAGATTCAGTTCATGTCCGACACTTAGGCACCTGGAACGGAATAAAACATCTGTTCAGATATCTGCAAGGAACAACCGATCTCGGATTGTTCTATAATACCGATCGGCCAAAAGAGAACATGGTCGGATATGAAGATGCTGGGTACTTATCTGACCCACACAATTCTAGATCTCAGACAGTTACGTGTTTATACACGGTGGGGCTGCAGTAAGTTGGCGGTCCACAAAACAAACTTAGTGGCAACATCATCTAATCATGCCGAGATCATAGCCATGTATGAAGCAAGCCGAGAGCTTGTGTGGTTGAGGAACATGACCGGCGGCCATATCCTTAAGGAAAGTGGCTTGGCCGTGGGAAAGGAAAGGAAGAACTAACGACCATCTATGAGGACAATGCAGCTTGTATAGCTCAGCTCAAAGATGGATACGTTAAGGGAGATAGAACAAAACACATCTTGCCTAAGTTCTTCTTCACCCACAACCTGCAGAAGGCTAAAGAAGTCGAAGTGGTTCAGGTTCGGTCCAGTGACAATTCGGCCGATCTGTTCACTAAGTCTCTGCCGACCTCAACGTTAAGGAGCTGGTTCATCAGATAGGAATGCGCCAGTTTGAAGGATCTTCAGTGATGCCTTCATCAGGGGGAGTGTCATGTGTTGTACTCTTTTTCCTGTCTACGGTTTCCATTTTTTCCCACCTTGGGTTTTTGGTTTTCCTAGAGAGGTTTTAATGAGGCAACGTCGTGCATGATACAACCCATATGGTTATGGCATCCAGGGGGAGTGTTATAATCATTATGTGGATGGCCCATAACAATGACTATGTCTGTCTAGGCCCAGCCGTGGCCTGTCCAAGAGGAGAGAGAGTCGGCTATGTCTTGGCCGACTTTAGATCTTAGGACGTTTTCCATTTTATTTGTTTTAGATCTTTTCCTATTTCATGTGTATTAGGTTTTGGATAATTTCCTTTTCCTATACTTTGTAATCCTTATATAAGGAACCTCTTTACTCATTAATAATACACAGAACAATTCCCCATTCTTTTACAACATTAAGTATAAATTGCTTGATCACTAGGTTGCGCGTTTAGAAATTTTGGATGATGATTGATCGTTGTGAGATTTTTGATTAGTATTTTTGTGATTGAGATATTGTGGCAGAACCATACATGCTGCTTGAAAACCCACACATGTATTGTTCGACTCGGGGGAAACATATAGTTTTGTAACCCCTAGAGTAGCTTAGCTGCCCAGTTTTGGGATTGTTTTGTGGTTGACAGGGTAAACATGACCGTCATGACCCCCGCAGACAGAACCCTTCAAGCAGATCAGTGTATCAAGAATGTTCCATGGTCATTCAAGGCATAGGTAACGGCAAGAGATGGTATACTATGGAATCAGTCCTAGTATGACTGTAACACCCCCCCGAACCGTCCTAGACATATGGTCGATCATTCGGCCACAATCAAACAAGAACATGACCGATCGACCGTCCAACACCCAGGGTTAGAGATGAATGAGCCAACCGGCCAGCCAACAATCAAACAAGAACATGACTGGACCGTCCAAGCCAACACCATGGTCCGGAAGCGCTACGTGACGGGTTAGGGACGATCTGATCAGCGTCACAAAAATTTACTCCACGATCTCGACCAGTTCATCAACTAACTCGTCCCGCTGCGTCAAGGCACAAGGCTTTGCAACCTGTACCTAGAGTTAGCGTTTTCCGTTAGATCGAGGCTAAGGCTTTTCACCCGTACTACGACCCTAACTTGTGTTAGACCGGACAA
>NW_026014143.1:0-4260 GCF_020379485.1 Brassica napus | reverse complement strand
GCTATATTTTCATTGATCGTAGCTAATTCTGATTCCATTGCGAAACGAAAACCGCTCCTTCTGTAACACCTGATTCTACACAGAGCAAAAGAGCCTTTTTTCTCTTCCTAAGGATCTATTCATTTTTCCATTAACAGTCGAACCAACCGGAGAGAGATTGCTTTTATCACAGACAGAAGCCAGGATGCGAAGCCTGCTTGACCAACGGAGAAGCAACTCGGTAAAGCTAGTTTACGGTTCCTTTTCTTGCTTGACGGGGTACGCTTTTTACCAAGCCTAATCCATATAAGAAAAGCAAACAACTATGAAAACAGGGCAAGAAGATGCAGACGGACGGTACGCAATGAGACTGGAGTACCTGGCAGGGGGCCTAAACAGACAGTAAGGGGGTGGGTCTAGGAGAAGAAGAGAAGACGAGGGTGAAACGCACTTAGTGACTAGAGAAAGAATTTCTCTAGGAGAAGCAGTCATTGAAAAAAATAAAAAAGAAGGACTGATCCGATGGATGAAGATAACGATCAACGGAAACTATCGGCTATGAAGCTAGATGGCTAGAAGAAGGTTATGCCAATATGGATGGCTTGCCTGGAAACTAGCCATGTATGTACTGGCTTCCGCACTACTACTTGGTCGGATCAAATCTCACTCTCGAATTGGGAAGATCAACTCAAATGTGAGGGAAGCACGAAGCATAACATTGAATGAGGGGCCCTCATCAATGATTAATGAGTTCTTCGCCCTCCGAAGACTCGTTTTTCAGCTCCTGTAGGAACCTAGCTTCTTCAGCGAAGCTGGAGGAGAACCCCTATATATTATATTCAAAAAAAGTCAAAAAATCAAATGATTACACAGCCCACTTCGCTCCGCTGCTCTGCTCGCTCCGACGATTCTACATACCGGCCGAAGAGACTGAGCCCGGGCGAAGCCAATCACATTGAGTTGTAGAGTGACATAGTTAACCTTCAGTGCACTTATATATAATATATAGTCAGAGTTGAAGCTGAGCGTTCACCTAGCGGCACCTCTGACCTCAGATGCATGTGTTAAGCATATAAACTAGCGAGCGAACCATACTTCGGATATCGCCCGGAGCAAGGCCAGTCGCTGGATTAAGACTAACAGGACCATTCCTTATGGAAGACCCAGCAAGAGACGTCACTACCTACCTAGGCCTCAGGATGAACTCCGGTGTTGAGGCCCGAAGACTGGAATTCAACCTAATAACAAAGTTCCTCTCCAACCAGTCGAGTTACTACGTTCCTTGGTTCACTTCAGTAAATTCATTAACACCGTATTTGATTCCATCTTGTTTTTTCTGTGCTAGTTATTACTATCTGTAGTAGTGGACTAACTGGGCTGGGCACAACTCATTTGAAAAGATGTCAAAGCATTGCGGATTCTTCCTTCGACGTCTTATTGCCCTTGATATTAAAAGAGGTGCAAGCCTTACTTACCTATACCTTTGATATCTTCAGCTCTCACGGATATCGCCTGCTTTGTGCCTCTGGTGGCCCTTGACTGACCCGTCTCGTATCGTTTTAGATAGTAGTCCAGGGTTTCTACAATCTTTGTTACCTTTAGGGCTCCACGGAGAAAGTTGTCGGATAGCGCGTTCCTATTGCATTCCTATTGGTCTTTTCTTTTCTGTCTTTTTCCCTTTACCCGGTCCTATCTCGAGCAGGATCACTCTGCTTCTTTGGTGCTCGGGATTCCCTTCAAGAACCAAGTAACTCACCGTCTGATTTCACGCGGATCAGAGCCATCGAGTCGATAATATGTTTCTTCGGTGCAGCTCTGACCTACAGCAAGATCACCCGCCGTTTACCTAGATAGTTCAGAGGACGAGCCTCTTAATCGATCTTATTATTTGATTATTAGCCCGCTTTGCGTTGCCGAATTCTTCTTGTATTTGCCATCAGGTGAAGGAAGGAGGGAACCCCTTTGCCATAGACCAATTACCTGAGATTGGCTAGCATGAGGCGTTCCTCGGAGGTTAACCCTAGTTGATTCTGCACTCCCTAAAGAGAACAATCCATTCCTTAGCATAGCTACGAATAAGGAAAACTGCACTAACGGCGTCTCACCGAATGTATCACTCATCCCGCTCCTAAGGTAAGGAGTCCTCTGTGTGTTAAATCTTTATTGGAATTCATTGATAGTTACTTTGCCAGGTTCTAGGGGGGGCTACTCTTCTTTTTTTTCTCGATCGAGCCCGCTCCTCCCTCATTCCACTCGTCCAGCCCTCTTCACGACTTGTACAATCGATGCCACAAAATAGCCAACTCTATTATCAAAGAAATAAGGAAACGGGCGACGATTTGGCACCAGATATCCGGAGGTGTGGAAAGAGCAGCTGTGAAAGCGGAAAAACCATCAAAAACGACGATTGTTCGTGAAGGTTTCCAAAGAAGACCCCTTGTTCTGCAAACAGATCACAATTACAGGTACCTGGGCATACCGATGGAATGAACGAAATACGAACAGTTACATAATATGGTCATAGATCTTAGTTGTAACTTGATCATGAGCGAATTTGTTGATGTTGCACCCACGAAGTATGGAAAGTGCCAAACATTGGGAACGACCCCGGGAGGAGTTAGGAACAGGAAACAAGAAGAAGCGAGAACCACTTAAATGGAGGAATCGATTGTATTTCGTCCTTTGTTCTCCATAGCAACTGGGATCAAAAAGCACCAAATTTGATAACTTATTAAAGGAAAGACGAAATAAGAGCATGCTATTGAAGACGTTGCAATAAATGTCGAAAAGGCCTCCGTTAATTGTGTACAAACAAAATACGAGTCAAAAGGCAGGGTAAGAAAAGGGTGACGCTAATGGAGATATTAACTCTTCCGGGAACCAGTAACACGTAAACCATGTCAAACCAAGACCGATCAATATCCGAACGGACGGATTCGAACTTCTCCTAGAATCGTTTCCGATGCGAAATGAAATTCATAGGATATATAAGTAATTCAAAGCTAAAGTGAAGGATTTTATAGGGTTCATGTCCCCATGTTCCTATACGTATATCGGCTAATGGTATGCAATTTCCTATTTGATAATTTATCTCAAGTATTTCGTATCTATAAGCAGGGGCGTGGCCAAGAAGCCTACACTCCAGCGGACTGCCCCGTTCTTCACACAGTGAATAAGGGCTTAGGATGGTCATTCTGGGCGGATTGCGAGAAGGAGCTGGTCGAAGGTTTGGACCAATCGCAAATTCATCACCATTTTGCCTGCTTCTAATTGATGACTGGCTATTATATAAGTGTTGACCTAAGCCCCTGTGCAGGGGCTCGGCTCCCGAACCGTCGTGAGCTGCCTCGTACGGCTCTTCCTAAGAACTTGAAGCCCCCTCTCCAGGAATCAAAAACTTTTTTAAAATCCCTCGCCCTCCGCTATTAGAGAAGCAGCTTCGTTTTCTTGACTTCTTGCTCAGTCAGCTTCCTTGTTCCTTAGTGTAGTCTCGGTCCATAGTTTAAGACTCCGTTTCCTTATAGTATAGTCTATATCCACAGCTGACGGTGACCTCCGTACCGACGCCTTTCCCTTTGTAGACGGCTAAGTGACTTCGTCACTTTAACGTACTTTTTTCTTACTCTATCATAGGCCTTCGTCGGGCTGGCTTTCATCCCCAAGCCTATAGGCGAAGGCTTGGTTTCGATATCGCTCATGACTTGTTATAGAGTCCGTGTAGTGGTCGGCCTTCCCATCAGAAAGGGAAATGATAGAGTGGTCGGCCTTTTGCTTGCCTCCTTCAGCTCAGAATGCCTAATGCCTATTATAAGTTCTAGAAGCTAACCGCCAGAAGCCCCCTTCGGGTCTCGCTTCCCAGCGCAGGAGGCCAAGCATTCTGCCAGACGTCCCGCCTTGGGAGCCCCGTTCGCTTTGTTCAGTAGATCTTCAAAAAATAAAGATTTCAATGCAACCTTAACTCAACTACATTACGCAAGCTCCACCAATACCTACCTATCGAGTCAAAAAAAGTACCAGTGACGGTGACTTTCTAGGTTTATGGATTCAGTCAGCGAAAAGTCCTCAATGTCAACAAGATTGTCGTGACCGGTGTTAGCTAAGTTTCAAAAGGAACAGCGCCCTTTATAGTCGTAAAATGGCTCTCTCTGAAAGTAAGGAAGGAGGCAAGCAATGAAGGGAGGCATTCCGGCCGACTACAAGAAGGAAAGCTCGAGACTCGACAAACCGCTTCTATAATGCCGACTACTAAGAAAGACTTCCCCTTCGAGTATTAGATACAAG
>NW_026014142.1:0-28994 GCF_020379485.1 Brassica napus | reverse complement strand
GTCTGATGCTTTCTAACCTTAGCAGATGCCTCCTCTCAAAGTGGTAAGTGCACATCTCTTTTTAACTTGTGGGTTGAAGAATATAACAATTACTGAAACAGAGAGCTCTGTTCTAAACTCATTAACTTAAAGGTCCAAACTATTAACTGATTGTTGTTAAAACTAGTACCACGAGCTATACCAAACTCTTAACATGTGTTTTTTCAGTTGGTATACGACAAGGATACGTTCTCGACAGATGATTTCATGGGGGAGGCAGAGATAGACATACAACCACTGGTGAGTGCAGCGAAAGCTTACGAGACATCGAGCATTAAAGAGCCGATGCAGCTGGGGAGCTGGGTGGCGAGCAAAGAAACACGTTGGTGAGCGATGGAATAATCTCACAGGAAGAAGGGAAAGTGAAACAAGACATATCACTCAGGCTTCAAAAGGTGGGGAGAGGTGTTCTTGAGATACAACTTGAATGTTTCCTCTCACTCAATGATAACACATTCATTCTCCTTTTCTCCCTCTTTTGTTTTCTTGTTTATGCTACTTTCTACTACCTCAAAACCTTGTAAAAAACCATTATATTAATTGTATGTTGATACAGTCATTAAGAATCAATTTCATGAACCATTATATTGCATGTTGGTTTTTTACCACCATTGGTCCATTACCTGATTCTTAGAAAAGGTTTTTGTCCGGTGACTAATAACATCAAATATGGATATGGAAACCAGTGTATATGTTTCTCAAAATGGATATAATATTTTTTTAATGCAGAATAATTATGCTATTATAACTATGAAAAATACTACAAACAATTCTACAAATCAAAATCATAATGGACACTGTGTTTTTTTTTTCTCAAATGGACACAATGTTTATTTTAAATTATTTTTAATCAAAACCATAATGAAATTAATCTTGTTTTGGTTTGCTCTGGCCTTTAGAGGCTCATCTTGCAAGTCGCAAATGTGTAAAGAGGAGCATAACTGATCTTATTGAGTTGAGACAAAAAGGGTTCAGACCATTCCCTAATGAAGGCCTAAGACCATCTCTAATGTATTTTGCTATTTTCACCTCTAATAGAAGAATTCTATAATAGAGGTGAGATATGCTCCAATGTATTTCTCTATAATAGCAATCTCCAATTATAGAGTAAAAAATAGAGGAATGCTATTTTTTCCTCTATAAATAGAGAAAAATATAGAGATCTCTATTATAGAGGAAAAAATAGGGGTGGATTAAAGCAATTTTACCTCTAAATGCTATTATAGAAGTGAAAATAACAATGGGTTAGAGATGCTCTAAAGGCAGTGAGTCAGTGACTGCCTCAAGTTCTATGCACAAAGCCTTAAGGGGTTTAGTCTCACTTCATGAAGTAAACAATATAAAACCTGGAATTCGATTATAATAATTCAAGAACTAAATTAATAAAAAAAAATAATTATACACAATAAGTTAGCCTGAATAATAACTTCAAAATTTCTTATTACAAGTTTACAAGATAGATTTATACACACACACATATATGATGTTGAAAGTAATTACCGCGTGTTTTAGCCCAGTGGGTTTTAGCTTTGCTTATAAACTTATAATAATATATCTAATAACACGACGTCGTATAGTATAATTATTATATATACTCACTACTCAGATAATAATCGGACTCGTCGACGAGATCTATCGTCAGGATCTCAGATTTGTCACACTCTCGGTGATCATCCGGCGACAATGAGCTCTCCGGTACGTAAATATCTATAATCAGATCAACGAGATTCGATCGATTGGCTTTCATCTGATCTACGAATCTAACTCTTTTGTTTTCACATTGTTCGATTCAGGGAATAACGAGTATGTTCACAAATTTCACTAAGCTCTGCAAAGGACTTGCTCTTGTGCTTGTGGTGGGACACCTCCTAGTTCAGTTCGTTCCCGCCACCGTCCCTTACCTCGCTCTCATTCCGGCGAGGTACTCCTTTTCACTGAATCGATCATCTGATTGATTTTGCGTGATTTTGGAGGAAATTAGGGTTCCTATTATGTTTAAATCAGTTAGAGATTATATTGCTTAGGTTTCCCAATTTGATGTATGTAATCAGAATTACTTTTGGGCAGTTACTGAGTTTGTTAGACCATGATTAACCACAGTCTTTTAAGTGGAGGTGCTAAGAGACGGTTCTTAGTTTTTCTTAGTTTTAAATAAGAGATATAAGAGCGTCTCTTCGACTAAAAGTGTTAAAAAAAAAATCAAATCATAAGTTAATAACCCCGGCTAAGAGACCGGGGTTAATCATGCCCTTACACTCTTCTTCATTTGTAGGACTATTCCTTTTGGCTGGAACCTGATTACTAGCGGCTACTTTGAACTCTCTGTACATGGGGTATGTGTTTCTATTTCAATCCACATTTTTGAATCTGTAATGTTTTGCATACATGAGTTGACTGTTTGTGCAATGTTGCAGGTTGTCATCAGCACGGTTTCTCTCCTCTTTATGGGGAAGTTTCTGGAGCCTGTCTGGGGTTCCAAGGAGTTTCTTAAGTTCATCTTTGTGGTGAACTTCCTTACGTATCTCTGTGTTTTCGTCACAGCCATTGCTTTGTACTACATTACAAGGCTCGAAATCTACCTGTGAGTACTCTCTAACACCCTTTACATGTTAAGTTTATGCTTATTTGTTTCAATCCTCTCGCTTGAATATAAATGGATGTCTACCTTGTCTGTAGTTATGTAACCTGTTGTCTGTTATCTCTTGTGTAGATATTGCCCTTTGCAGGTTTTCATGGTGTCTTGGCAGGCCTTCTTGTCGGGATTAAGCAGATAATACCTGACCAGGAGGTGTTGCTCGTAAAGATCAAAGCAAAGGTAATATTCCCTTTTTTGCTTTAACTGCGGCTAGTCGAACAAGTGCTCACATCCTATTCTTGCTTGTGGTTTATGTGGTGCAGTGGTTGCCCTCTATTACGCTAGTTTTGTCAATAGCCTCAAGCTTCTTCACACTAAATTCAGCAGCGTACCTTCCCACTTTGATATTCGGTACATATATGGGCTGGTTATACCTCAGATACTTTCAGAGGAGAACAGAGACAAAGCTCAGAGGTGATCCGAGTGATGACTTTGCCTTCTCTACTTTCTTTCCTGAACTTCTCAGGTGAACGAATATTCCTCTTCTTTTTGCAACTATACTTTCGAGTTGTTTGTAAATTTTTGTGTTTCCTGATAAAATGCAGACCGATAATTGACCCTATAGCCTCAATCTTTCACCGGATGCTTTGTGGACGATCAAATGCCACCAGCGAGGACCATGGTTATACTACCAGCGGTGCTCCATTACCCGGTTCTGACTCTGCTGAAGCATCTAGGAGGAGGTAACATTCGTTTGTTTTACGTTTTTATCTCTTTCCTGCTCTACTGCAATGGTAGTTTGGATGCAAATCCCCAGCTTCTCTTTTGGCTAGACCTTGTTGAAACATGATCTTAGATTTTGGTTGATGCAAATCAAGGTAATGAATGATCTAAGAATAGATAGGACTGCCTTGTCATCACTTGTATCAACATGTAAAGACTTTGCCTATTTATACCGAACCGACCAAAACCTGAGAAAACTGTTTCTGATTCTCAAAAAAGAAACTCCACCTTCTTTTGACGTTTCAAAAAATCTTGTGGTTGCAGAGAAAGAGGAGCAAGGGCTCTAGAGGAGAGACTTGCAACTGAAAGGTTGGTTCCTCCAAGGAACAAAGAAGAGTTACAGAGTGATGCTTTGGATAGCGTTTAAGTGGAGACTGCAACTAGTGTATTGAAGAAGCGTGTGAGGGTTCTTACTTGTTTCAGGTGGACAGTGTTTATTTTTTGTTAATTAAATTGGCTTTATACAGAATCAACAAGCTAGTCCGTAAATTCCTAATGACAGCTCGGAAAGTTAGTGCATTTCCTTGGACAAACCAACCCGTTAGAAACGAACAAGTTTCCTTGGACGAGAGAATATAAAAGTTATTCATGTTTCACATTTTCCAAACTTGTTATTTTTGTTTCATATTCACAGTCGATCACACAAACAAGAACTCCATTCTGATTCTTTGGTTACAACCGTTAGGGGATATGATTAGAATTCTTAAGGTAGGTTTGACTGAGTGGTTAGAAGTAGCTTTGTACTCTTGTTTTTGTGGTTTAATTAGATTGTCTAAGAGGCGGTTCATCCTGAGTCGTGGGATGAATTTGTTCTTGCATTCGTTGAAAATACAATGTCGTTTATGATTGGGTAGGTAAGATCTTTCTTCTAAGTGTTTCTAAATTATACTAGATTTCAACATTATACAGAGGGTTTATCTTTATAAGGTTGAAATTTACGAATTGGTAAATGAAAGTTGATGTTTGAGAAAAAAGACAAACCTGTTAAGTTTCTTTACCCTCAAAGCGTCGACTTTCCTTTAGGAGAATACTCAACAACACAAGAACAGAGGACTGAGAACAGAGGATAATGAAGTTGTGAGAGAAGTAGAGGAGATAAAGAGAGTAAAAGAGGGAGCACACACAAGACTTTAACCAGTTCACTCCCGTTAATGAGGGTAGCTACGTCTGGCCGAGTCTTTAACTCGGAATCCACTAGATTCAGATAGTGTTTACAATAGAAGCTACAAGTGACCCGCCTAATGCCCTTCACCAGCACTTAAGACTCACTCTGTCAATTCCTAAGTCTAGAGAAAACTCAACACAAAGCTTAGACCTTACAAGTTTTCTCTCTTCTCACTATCTCTGTATTATGTTTCTCTCTCACATTCTCTCAATACAACAAGACCTTCTATTTATATAAAAAGTCTTGAACCTTGAGGCTTGACCTAACGCAAACGCTTCTTTCAAACTTGAACGCTTGCTTGCATCATCAAGTCACGCTTGCCACAACATTCCAAATGTGCTTTTGAACTCTTGGAGACACAAAGGACAACAGTACGATCATGAAGAGGCGGTGTAGTCGTTTCCCAAGAAGTGGTCCCAAAGCATGTCTAACTTGAGTTTGATTTACACCCACCCATAGTTAGAGCTGAAGTTAACGTTGAGCACTTTTGATCTTTGTTTAGTAACTTGGTCATCACAGTTTTCATCTTCACAAATCTCCACCTGAAATCTTGATGACAAAACTATACTTCCACACACACATTGAGAGAGAGAGAAACAACACCTTTGAATCTAGTTACAGGATTCCAAGACTCGGATCCCCTGAGTTTTACTACTCAGGTCTGACATGTAGCAAGTTCAAGGCTATCTGAAACTTGCTAACTGCCAGAGTCTTTGTGAAAATATCCTCCGGGTTCTTCTCTGTTGAAATCTTCACAACATCAATGTCACCACTTGCAATGATCTCCCGTAGTGACACTTGACATCAATGTGCTTTGTCCGTTTATGGTGCACATTTTTCTTGGAGAGTGCTATTGCACTTTGAGAATCACAGAAAATCTCCACACTTCTGATCATAGCCAAACTCCTTGATAAACATTTACGCCATACGGCTTCCTTCACAGCTTCAGTCAATGACATATACTCAGATTCTGTTGTGGACAGGCGCCACAACTTGCTGCAATCCTGACTTCCAGCTTATGGTATTTCCTCCAAGAGTGAACACCAAACCAGTTATTGATCTTTTTCTATCAGGATCCGCAGCAAAATCAGCATCACAGTAACCAGTGATCTTGACTCAGAACTTTTCTTGAACAAAAGCTTTGTGGTCAGAGTGCCTTTGATGTATCTCATGACCCACTGAACTCCATTCCAGTGCTCTTTGATAGGATTCTCATATAGCGACTGATAATACCCACGGATAAGCTAGATCAGGATGAGTTCCTATCATGACATACATGACTGCCCCAGCATTTGAGTTTCATGAACATATTTAAAATTTCAAATCATATTATACATTTGTAATTAATGTGTGCTAAACTCATTTTCATGGTAAATGAACATCGTTCAACTGTTTTTATAAATTAATTTAGTAAAACTCCATAACTCCTAAAATTAGAAACTAACCATTTTAAAATCGCTATTCTCTTGAAAATAGAGACAACAAAGGCTCCATACCTCTTTGAACTTCATCAGATGTTAGTGCAGAATGCAACTATGCATTAAAAAATATTGTCATATTTTTTGAAATTTTCTCAAATCCATGTGTTAACCTCTACGAAAATATTGAGTTTTTGGTAAATTTTTATATACTTAAGCCTATAATCTTTAGTCTTGTTTTATAATTTCTAACCACATTCTACATTTGTAGTAATGTATTTAAGATCTTTTTCATGGTATATGAGAATCGTTAATTTTTTATCAATTAATTTAGTAAAACTTCATAATTTTCCTAAATCGATGGAATAATCACTATAAGATCACTATTTTTTTTGAAAACGGAACAACAAGGCTCCAAACCTCTTTGACATGATCATATATTAGTGCATGATGCAACAATGCATTAAACAATATTTCGTATTTTTTGAATTTTTCAAAATCTATGTGTTAGCCCCCTACGAAAATATTGAGTTTTTGGTAAATATTTTATATACTGAATCCTATAATATTTACTTTGCTATTTTAAAATTTCTAACCTATTATACATTTGTATTAATGTGGCTAAACTCTTTTCATGGTAATGAACATTCAAATGTTTTTTATAATAATTTAGTAAAACTTCATAACTCCCAAAATTAGTGGACTAACCATTTTAAAATCGCGATTCTCTAGAAAATAAAAACAACAAAGGTCCAACCTCTTTGAACTTCATCATATGTTAGTGAACGATGCAACTATGCATTAAAACAGTATTTTCATATTTTTTCAATTTTCTCAAATTTTATGTGTTAACCTCTACGAAAATATTGAGTTTTTGGTAAATGTTCTATATATGAAGCCTATGATCTTTAGTGTTGTTAAAATTCTAACCACATTATACATTTGTATTAATTTATTTTAAACTCTTTTTCATGGTACATGGTAATCGTTTAATTTTTTGTCAATAAATTTAGTAAAACTTCATAATATCCCTAAATTGTTTGAATAACACTATAAAATCACTATTTCTAGAAAAACGGAGACAACAAAGGCTCCAAACCTCTTTGACCTTCATCATATTTAGTGTAGGATGCAACTATGCATTAAAACATATTTTCATATTTTTTAAATTTTTTAAAATCTATGTGTTAACCCCTTAGAAAATATTGATTTTTTGGTAAATACTTATATACTGAAGCCTATGATCTTTAGTGTTGTTTTAAAATTTCTAACCATATTCTACATTTGTATTAATGTATATTAAACTCTTTTTCATGACGACTGAACATCGTTAATGGTTTTATTAATTATTTAATAAAACTTCATAATACTCGCAAATTGGTGACTAACCACTATAAATCGCTATTCTCTAGAAAAATAGAGACACAAAGGTTCCAAACCTCTTTGACCTTCATCATATGTTAGTGAAGGATGCAACTATGCATTAAAATATTTTCATATTTTTTAAAATTTTCTCAAAATCTATGTGTCCTCTACGAAAATATTGAATTTTTGGTAAATGCTTTTATATACTGAAGCCTTGATCTTTAGTGTTGTTTTTAAATTTCTAACCACATTCTACATTTGTATAATGTATATTAAACTCTTTTCATGGTACATGAGCATCGTTTAATTTTTTTTTCAATTAATTTAGTAAAACTTCATAATACTCTTAAATTATGGAATAACCACTATAAAATCGCTATTTTCTAGAAAAACGGAGACAACAAAGGTTCCAAACCTCTTTGACCTCATCATATGTTAGTGAAGGATGCAACTATGCATTAAAACAATATTTCATATTTTTGATTTTTCAAAAAATCTATGTGTGTTAACCCTACGAAAATTTGAATTTTTGGTAAATGCTTATATACTGAAGCCTATGATCTTTAGTGTTGTTTTAAAATTTTCTAACCACATTCTACATTTGTATTAATGTATATTAAACTCTTTTTCATGGTCAATGACGTTGTTTCAATTTTTTGTCAATTAATTTAGTAAATCTTCATAATACTCCCAAAATTGGTGGACTAACCACTTAAAATCGCTATTCTCTAGAAAAACGGAGACAACAAAGGTTCCAAACCTCTTTGAACTTCATCATATGTTAGTGAAAGATGCAACTATGCATTAAAACAATATTTTCATATTTTTTGAATTTTTCTCAAAATCTATGTGTTAACCCCTCTACGAAAATATTGAATTTTTGGTAAATGTTTTATATACTGAAGCCTATGATCTTTAGTGTTTTTTAAAATTTCTAACACATTCTCTTTTGTATTAATGTATATTAAACTCTATTCATGGTACATGGGCATCTTTTAATTTTTTTTCAATTAATTTAGTAAAACTTCATAATACTCCTTAAATTGGTGGACTAACCACTATAAAATCGCTATTTTCTAGAAAAACGGAGACAACAAAGGTTCCAAACCTCTTTGACCTCATCATATGTTAGTGAATTGCAACTATGCATTAAAACATTTTCATATTTTTGAATTTTTTCAAAATCTATGGTGTTAACCCCTACTTCGAAAATATTGAATTTTGGTAAATGCTCTATATACTGAAGCCTATGATCTTTAGTTTTTTTTTAAATTTCTAAACATATAATAAATTTATTAATGTATATTAAACTCTTTTCATGACATGGGCATCGTTTAATTTTTTGTCAATTAATTTAGTAAAACTTCATAATACTCCCAAATTGTGACTAACCACTATAAAATCGATATTCTCTAGAAAAACGGAGACAACAAAGGTTCCAAACCTCTTTGACCTTCATCATATGTTAGTGAAGGATGCAACTATGCATTAAAACATATTTTCATATTTTTGAAATTTTCTCAAAATCTATGTGTTAACCCCTACGAAAATATTGTGTTTTTCGGTAAATGCTCTATATACTAAGCATTTATCTTTAGTGTTGTTTTAAATTTCTAAACACATTCTACATTTGTATTAATGTATATTAAACTCTATTTCATGGTACATGGGATCTTTTAATTTTTTGTCAATTAATTTAGTAAAACTTCATAAACTCCCTAAATTGGTTGACTAACCACTATAAAATCGCTATTCTCTAGAAAAAAAGGAGACAACAAAGGTTCCAAACCTCTTTGACCTTCATCATATGTTAGTAAAGGAAGCAACTATGCATTAAATAATAATTTTCATTTTTTGAATTTTTTCTCAAATCTATGGGTTACCCCTACGAAAATATTGAATTTTTCGGTAAATGCTCTATATACTGAAGCATATGATCTTTAGTGTTGTTTAAAATTTCTAAACACATTCTGCATTTGTATTAATGTATATTAAACTCTATTTCATGGTACATGGGCTTCAATTAATTTAGTAAAACTTCATAATACTCCTTAATTGGTTGACTAACCACTATAAAATCTTATTCTCTAAAAAACGGAGACAACAAAGGTTCCAAACCTCTTTGACCTTCATCATATGTTAGTGAAGGATGCAACTATGCATTAAATAGAATTTTCATTTTTTTAATTTTTTTTCAAAATCTATAGGTCCCCTACGAAAATATTGAATTTTTCGGTAAATGCTCTATATACTGAAGCCTATGATCTTTAGTGTTGTTTTAAAATTTCTAAACACATTCTGCATTTTTATTAATGTATATTAAACTCTATTTCATGGTACATGTGCGTCGTTTAAATTTTTTGTCAATTAATTTAGTAAAACTTCATAATACCTCAAATTGGTTGACTAACCACTATAAAATCGCTATTCTCTAGAAAAACGAAGACAACAAAGGTTCCAAACCTCTTTGACCTTCATCATATGTAGTGAAGGATGCAACTATGCATTAAAATAGAATTTTCATTTTTTTTTTTTTTTTCAAAATCTATGGGTTAACCCCTACGAAATATTGAATTTTTCGGTAAATGCTCTATATACTGAAGCATATGATCTTTAGTGTTGTTTTAAAATTTCTAAACACATTCTACATTTTTATTAGGTATATTAAACTCTATTTCATGGTACATGTTCGTTTAAATTTTTTGTCAATTAATTTAGTAAAACTTCATAATACTCCCTAAATTGGTTGACTAACCACTATAAAATCGCTATTCTCTAGAAAACGGAGACAACAAAGGTTCCAAACCTCTTTGACCTTCATCATATGTTAGTGAAGGATGCAACTATGCATTAAAATAGAATTTTCATTTTTTTAATTTTTCTCAAAATCTATGGTTTAACCCCTACGAAATATTGAATTTTTCGGTAAATGCTCTATATACTGAAGCATATGATCTTTAGTGTTGTTTTAAAATTTCTAAACACATTCTGCATTTGTATTAATGTATATTAAACTCTATTTCATGGTACATGGGCGTCTTTTAAATTTTTTGTCAATTAATTTAGTAAATCTTCATAATACTCCCTAAATTGGTTGACTAACCACTATAAAATCGCTATTCTCTAGAAAAACGGAGACAACAAAGGTTCCAAACCTCTTTGACCTTCATCATATGTTAGTGAAGGATGCAACTATGCATTAAAATAGAATTTTCATTTTTTTTAATTTTTTATCAAAATCTATGAGTGTTAACCCCTACGAAAATATTAAATTTTTCGGTAAATGCTCTATATACTGAAGCATATGATCTTTAGTGTTGTTTTAAAATTACTAAACACATTCTGCATTTGTATTAATGTATATTAAACTCTATTTCATGGTACATGGGCGTCGTTTAATTTTTTTGTCAATTAATTTATAAACTTCATAATACTCCCTAAATTGGTTGACTAACCACTATAAAATCGCTATTCTCTAGAAAAACGGAGACAACAAAGGTTCCAAACCTCTTTGACCTTCATCATATGTTAGTAAAGGATGCAACTATGCATTAAAATAGAATTTTCATTTTTTAAATTTTTTTCAAAATCTATGGGTTAACCCCTACGAAATATTGAATTTTCGGTAAATGCTCTATATACTGAAGCCTATATGATCTTTAGTGTTGTTTTAAAATTTCTAAACACATTCTACATTTGTATTAATGTATATTAAACTCTATTTCATGTACATGGGCGTCGTTTAAATTTTTTGTCAATTATTTAGTAAAACTTCATAATACTCCCTAAATTGGTGACTAACCACTATAAAATCGCTATTCTCTAGAAAAGGAGACAACAAAGGTTCCAAACCTCTTTGACCTTCATCATATGTTAGTGAAGGATGCAACTATGCATTAAATAGAATTTTCATTTTTAATTTTTTTCTCAAAATCTATGGGTTAACCCTACGAAAATATTGAATTTTCGGTAAATGCTCTATATACTGAAGCCTATGATCTTTAGTGTTGTTTTAAAAGTTCTAAACACATTCTACATTTGTATTAATGTATATTAAACTCTATTTCATGGTACATGGGCGTCGTTTAATTTTTTGTCAATTAATTTAGTAAAACTTCATAATACTCCCTAAATTGGTTGACTAACCACTATAAAATCGCTATTCTCTAGAAAAACGGAGACAACAAAGGTTCCAAACCTCTTTGACCTTCATCATATGTTAGTGAAGGATGCAACTATGCATTAAAATAGAATTTTCATTTTTAATTTTTTTTCTCAAAATCTATGTTAACCCCTACGAAAATATTGAATTTTTCGGTAAATGCTATATACTGAAGCTATGATCTTTAGTGTTGTTTTAAAATTTCTAAACACATTCTACATTTTTATTAATGTATATTAAACTCATTTCATGGTACATGGCGTCGTTTAAATTTTTTGTCAATTAATTTAGTAAAACTTCATAATACTCCCTAAATTGTTGACTAACCACTATAAAAATCGCTATTCTCTAGAAAAACGGAGACAACAAAGGTTCAAACCTCTTTGACCTTCATCATATGTTAGTGAAGGATGCAACTATGCATTAAAATAGAATTTTCATTTTTTTAATTTTTTCTCAAAATCTATGGGTTAACCCCTACGAAAATATTGATTTTTCGGTAAATGCTCTATATACTGAAGCCTATGATCTTTAGTGTTGTTTTAAAATTTCTAAACACATTCTAATTTGTATTAATGTATATTAAACTCTATTTCATGGTACATGGGCGTCGTTTAAATTTTTTCAATTAATTTAGTAAAACTCATAATACTCCCTAAATTGGTTGACTAACCACTATAAAATCGCTATTCTCTAGAAAACGGAGACAACAAAGGTTCCAAACCTCTTTGACCTTCATCATATGTTAGTGAAGGATGCAACTATGCATTAAATAATTTTCATTTTTTAAAATTTCTCAAAATCTATGGTTAACCCCTACGAAAATATTGAATTTTCGGTAAATGCTCTATATACTGAAGCATATGATCTTTAGTGTTGTTTTAAAATTACTAAACACATTCTGCATTTGTATTAATGTATATTAAACTCTATTTCATGGTACATGGGCATCGTTTAAATTTTTTGTCAATTAATTTAGTAAAACTTCATAATACTCCCTAAATTGGTTGACTAACCACTATAAAATCGCTATTTCTCTAGAAAAACGGAGACAACAAAGGTTCCAACCTCTTTGACCTTCATCATATGTTAGTGAAGGATGCAACTATGCATTAAAATAGAATTTTCATTTTTTAATTTTTTTCTCAAAATCTATGGTTAACCCCTACGAAAATATTGAATTTTTCGGTAAATGCTCTATATATACTGAAGCATATGATCTTTAGTGTTGTTTTAAATTTCTAAACACATTCTACATTTGTATTAATGTATATTAAACTCTATTTCATGGTACATGGGCGTCGTTTAATTTTTTGTCAATTAATTTAGTAAAACTTCATAATACTCCCTAAATTGGTTGACTAACCACTATAAAATCGCTATTCTCTAGAAAAACGGAGACAACAAGGTTCCAAACCTCTTTGACCTATTCATCATATGTTAGTGAAGGATGCAACTATGCATTAAATAGAATTTTCATTTTTTAAATTTTTTTCAAAATCTATGGGTTAACCCCTACGAAAATATTGAATTTTTCGGTAAATGCTCTATATACTGAAGCATATGATCTTTAGTGTTGTTTTAAAATTCTAAACACATTCTACATTTGTATTAATGTATATTAAACTCTTTTCATGGTACATGGGCGTCGTTTAAATTTTTGTCAATTAATTTAGTAAAACTTCATAATACTCCCTAAATTGGTTGACTAACCACTATAAAATCGCTATTCTCTAGAAAAACGGAGACAACAAAGGTTCCAAACCTCTTTGACCTTCATCATATGTTAGTGAAGGATGCAACTATGCATTAAATAGAATTTTCATTTTTTTAAATTTTTTTCAAAATCTAGGTTAACCCCTACGAAAATATTGAATTTTTCGGTAAATGCTCTATATACTGAAGCCTATGATCTTTAGTGTTGTTTTAAAATTTCTAAACACATTCTCATTTGTATTAATGTATATTAAACTCTATTTCATGGTACATGGCGTCGTTTAAATTTTTGTCAATTAATTTAGTAAAACTTCATAATACTCCCTAAATTGGTTGACTAACCACTATAAAATCGCTATTCTCTAGAAAAACGGAGACAACAAAGGTTCCAAACCTCTTTGACCTTCATCATATGTTAGTGAAGGATGCAACTATGCATTAAATAGTATTTTTTATTTTTTAATTTTTTCTCAAAATCTATGGGTTAACCCCTACGAAAATATTGAATTTTTCGGTAAATGCTCTATATACTGAAGCATATGATCTTTAGTGTTTGTTTTAAAATTTCTAAACACATTTTACATTGTATTAATGTATATTAAACTCTATTTCATGGTACATGGGCGTCGTTTAATTTTTTGTCAATTAATTTAGTAAAACTTCATAATACTCCCTAAATTGGTTGACTAACCACTATAAAATCGCTATTCTCTAGAAAAACGGAGACAACAAAGGTTCCAAACCTCTTTGACCTTCATCATATGTTCGTGAAGGATGCAACTATGCATTAAAATAGAATTTTCAATTTTTTAAATTTTTCTCAAAATCTATGGGTTACCCCTACGAAATATTGAATTTTTCGGTAAATGCTCTATATACTGAAGCATATGATCTTTAGTGTTGTTTTAAAATTTCTAAACACATTTACATTTTTATTAATGTATATTAAACTCTATTTCATGGTACATGGGCGTCGTTTAATTTTTTGTCAATTAATTTAGTAAAACTTCATAATACTCCCTAAATTGTTGACTAACCACTATAAAATCGCTATTCTCTAGAAAAACGGAGACAACAAAGGTTCCAAACCTCTTTGACCTTCATCATATGTTAGTGAAGGATGCAACTATGCATTAAAATAGAATTTTCAATTTTTAAATTTTCTCAAAATCTATGGTTAACCCTACGAAAATATTGAATTTTTCGGTAAATGCTCTATATACTGAAGCCTATGATCTTTAGTGTTGTTTTAAAATTTCTAAACACATTTTAGTTTGTATTAATGTATATTAAACTCTATTTCATGGTACATGGGCGTCGTTTAATTTTTTGTCAATTAATTTAGTAAAACTTCATAATACTCCCTAAATTGGTTGACTAACCTATAAAATCGCTATTCTCTAGAAAAACGGAGACAACAAAGGTTCCAAACCTCTTTGACCTTCATCATATGTTAGTGAAGGATGCAACTATGCATTAAAATAGAATTTTCATTTTTTTAAATTTTTTTCTCAAAATCTATGGTTAACCCCTACGAAATATTGATTTTTCGGTAAATGCTCTATATACTGAAGCATATGATCTTTAGTGTTGTTTTAAAATTTCTAAACACATTCTACTGCATTTTTATTAATGTATATTAAACTCTATTCATGGTACATGGGCTCGTTTTAAATTTTTTGTCAATTAATTTAGTAAAACTTCATAATACTCCCTAAATTGGTTGACTAACCACTATAAAATCGCTATTCTCTAGAAAAACGGAGACAACAAAGGTTCCAAACCTCTTTGACCTTCATCATATGTTAGTGAAGGATGCAACTATGCATTAAATAGAATTTTCATTTTTTTTAATTTTTTCTCAAAATCTATGGGTTACCCCTACGAAAATATTGAATTTTTCGGTAAATGCTCTATATACTGAAGCATATGATCTTTAGTGTTGTTTTAAAATTTCTAAACACATTCTACATTTGTATTAATGTATATTAAACTCTATTTCATGGTACATGGGCGTCGTTTAATTTTTGTCAATTAATTTAGTAAAACTTCATAATACTCCCTAAATTGGTTGACTAACCACTATAAAATCGCTATTCTCTAGAAAACGGAGACAACAAAGGTTCCAAACCTCTTTGACCTTCATCATATGTTAGTGAAGGATGCAACTATGCATTAAATATAATTTTTATTTTTTAAAATTTTCTCAAAATCTATGGGTTACCCCTACGAAAATATTGAAGTTTCGGTAAATGCTCTATATACTGAAGCATATGATCTTTAGTGTTGTTTTAAAATTTCTAAACACATTCTACATTTGTATTAATGTATATTAAACTCTATTTCATGGTACATGGGCATCTTTTAAATTTTTGTCAATTAATTTAGTAAAACTTCATAATACTCCCTAAATTGGTTGACTAACCACTATAAAATCGCTATTCTCTAGAAAAACGGAGACAACAAAGGTTCCAAACCTCTTTGACCTTCATCATATGTTAGTGAAGGATGCAACTATGCATTAAAATAGAATTTTCATTTTTTTAATTTTTTCTCAAAATCTATGGTTAACCCCTACGAAAATATTGAATTTTTCGGTAAATGCTCTATATACTGAAGCCTATGATCTTTAGTGTTGTTTTAAAATTTCTAAACACATTCTTCTATTGTATTAATGTATATTAAACTCTATTTCATGGTACATGGGCGTCGTTTAATTTTTTGTCAATTAATTTAGTAAAACTTCATAATACTCCCTAATTGGTTGACTAACCACTATAAAATCGCTATTCTCTAGAAAAACGGAGACAACAAAGGTTCCAAACCTCTTTGACCTTCATCATATGTTCGTGAAGGATGCAACTATGCAATAGAATTTTCAATTTTTTAAATTTTTCTCAAAATCTATGGGTTAACCCTACGAAAATATTGAATTTTCAGGTAAATTCTTTATATACTGAAGCATATGATCTTTAGTGTTGTTTTAAAATTTCTAAACATATTCTGCATTTGTATTAATGTATATTAAACTCTATTTCATGGTACATGGCGTCGTTTAATTTTTTGTCAATTAATTTAGTAAAACTTCATAATACTCCCTAAATTGGTTGACTAACCACTATAAAATCGCTATTCTCTAGAAAAACGGAGACAACAAAGGTTCCAAACCTCTTTGACCTTCATCATATGTTAGTGAAGGATGCAACTATGCATTAAAAGAATTTTCATTTTTTAAAATTTTTTTCAAAATCTATGGGTTAACCCTACGAAAAATAAATTTTTTTGTAAATGCTCTATATACTGAAGCTATGATCTTTAGTGTTGTTTTAAAATTTCTAAACACATTCTACATTTGTATTAATGTATATAAACTCTATTTCATGGTACATGGCGTCTTTTAAATTTTTTGTCAATTAATTTAGTAAAACTTCATAATACTCCCTAAATTGGTTGACTAACCACTATAAAATCGCTATTCTCTAGAAAACGGAGACAACAAAGGTTCCAAACCTCTTTGACCTTCATCATATGTTAGTGAAGGATGCAACTATGCATTAAAATAGATTTTTCATTTTTTTAAATTTTTTTCAAAATCTATGGTTAACCCCTACGAAAATATTGAATTTTTCGGTAAATGCTCTATATACTGAAGCATATGATCTTTAGTGTTGTTTAAAATTTCTAAACACATTTTACATTTGTATTAATGTATATTAAACTACTCTATTCATGGTACATGGGCGTCTTTTAAATTTTTGTCAATTAATTTAGTAAAACTTCATAATACTCCCTAAATTGGTTGACTAACCACTATAAAATCGCTATTCTCTAGAAAAACGGAGACAACAAAGTTTCAAACCTCTTTGACCTTCATCATATGTTAGTGAAGGATGCAACTATGCATTAAAAGAATTTTCATTTTTTAATTTTTTCTCAAAATCTATGGGTTAACCCCTACGAAAATATTGAATTTTTCGGTAAATGCTTTATATACTGAAGCATATGATCTTTAGTGTTGTTTTAAAATTTCTAAACACATTCTACATTTGTATTAATGTATATTAAACTCTATTTCATGGTACATGGGCGTCGTTTAAATTTTTTGTCAATTAATTTAGTAAAACTTCATAATACTCCCTAAATTGGTTGACTAACCACTATAAAATCGCTATTCTCTAGAAAAACGGAGACAACAAAGGTTCCAAACCTCTTTGACCTTCATCATATGTTAGTGAAGGATGCAACTATGCATTAAAATAGAATTTTTAATTTTTTAAATTTTTCTCAAAATCTATGGGTTAACCCTACGAAAATTGAATTTTTCGGTAAATGCTCTATATACTGAAGCATATGATCTTTAGTGTTGTTTTAAAATTTCTAAACACATTTTACATTTGTATTAATGTATATTAAACTCTATTTCATGGTACATGGGCGTCGTTTAATTTTTTTGTCAATTAATTTAGTAAAACTTCATAATACTCTCCTAAATTGGTTGACTAACCACTATAAAATCGCTATTCTCTAGAAAAACGGAGACAACAAAGGTTCCAAACCTCTTTGACCTTCATCATATGTTAGTGAAGGATGCAACTATGCATTAAAATAAAATTTTTTAATTTTTAAATTTTTCTCAAAATCTATGGGTTAACCCTACGAAAATATTGATTTTTCGGTAAATGCTCTATATACTGAAGCCTATGATCTTTAGTGTTGTTTTAAAATTTCTAAACACATTCTATTTTGTATTAATGTATATTAAACTCTATTTCATGGTACATGGGCGTCGTTTAATTTTTTGTCAATTAATTTAGTAAAACTTCATAATACTCCCTAAATTGGTTGACTAACCACTATAAAATCGCTATTCTCTAGAAAAACGGAGACAACAAAGGTTCCAAACCTCTTTGACCTTCATCATATGTTAGTGAAGGATGCAACTATGCATTAAAATAGAATTTTCATTTTTTTAATTTTTTCTCAAAATCTATGGGTTAACCCCTACGAAATATTGAATTTTTCGGTAAATGCTCTATATACTGAAGCCATATGATCTTTAGTGTTGTTTTAAAATTTCTAAACACATTCTACATTTTTATTAATGTATATTAAACTCTATTTCATGGTACATGGGCGTCGTTTAAATTTTTTGTCAATTAATTAGTAAAACTTCATAATACTCCCTAAATTGGTTGACTAACCACTATAAAATCGCTATTCTCTAGAAAAACGGAGACAACAAAGGTTCCAAACCTCTTTGACCTTCATCATATGTTAGTGAAGGATGCAACTATGCATTAAAATAGATTTTCATTTTTTTAATTTTTCTCAAAATCTATGGGTTAACCCCTACGAAAATATTGAATTTTTCGGTAAATGCTCTATATACTGAAGCATATGATCTTTAGTGTTGTTTTAAAATTTCTAAACACATTCTACATTTGTATTAATGTATATTAAACTCTATTTCATGGTACATGGGCGTCGTTAAATTTTTTGTCAATTAATTTAGTAAAACTTCATAATACTCCTTAATTGGTTGACTAACCACTATAAAATCGCTATTTTCTAGAAAAACGGAGACAACAAAGTTCCAAACCTCTTTGACCTTCATCATATGTTAGTGAGGATGCAACTATGCATTAAAATAGAATTTTCATTTTTTAAAATTTTTCTCAAAATCTATGGGTTAACCCCTACGAAATATTTAATTTTTCGGTAAATGCTCTATATACTGAAGCCTATGATCTTTAGTGTTGTTTTAAAATTTCTAAACACATTCTACATTTGTATTAATGTATATTAAACTCCTTTCATGGTACATGGGCATCGTTTTAATTTTTGTCAATTAATTTAGTAAAACTTCATAATACTCCTAAATTGGTGTTGACTAAACCACTAAAATCGCTATTCTCTAGAAAAACGGAGACAACAAAGGTTCCAAACCTCTTTGACCTTCATCATATGTTAGTGAAGGATGCAACTATGCATTAAAATAGAATTTTCATTTTTTAAAATTTTTCTCAAAATCTATGGTTCCTACGAAAATATTGAATTTTTCGGTAAATGCTCTATATACTGAAGCTATGATCTTTAGTGTTGTTTTAAAATTTCTAACACATTCTACATTTGTATTAATGTATATTAAACTCTTTCATGGTACATGTGCGTCGTTTAAATTTTTTGTCAATTAATTTAGTAAAACTTCATAATACTCCCTAAATTGTTGACTAACCACTATAAAATCGCTATATCTCTCTAGAAAAACGGAGACAACAAAGGTTCCAAACCTCTTTGACCTTCATCATATGTTAGTGAAGGATGCAACTATGCATTAAAATAGAATTTTCATTTTTTTGAATTTTTCTCAAAATCTATTAGTTAACCCCTACGAAAATATTGAATTTTTCGGTAAATGCTCTATATACTGAAGCTATGATCTTTAGTGTTGTTTTAAAATTTCTAAACACATTCTGCATTTGTATTAATGTATATTAACTCTCTTTCATGGTACATGGGCGTCGTTTAAATTTTTTGTCAATTAATTTAGTAAAACTTCATAATACTCCCTAAATTGGTGACTAACCACTATAAAATCGCTATTCTCTAGAAAAACGGAGACAACAAAGGTTCCAAACCTCTTTGACCTTCATCATATGTTAGTGAAGGATGCAACTATGCATTAAATAGAATTTTCATTTTTTTGAATTTTTCTCAAAATCTATGGTTAACCCCCCTACGAAAATATTGAATTTTTCGGTAAATGCTCTATATACTGAAGCCAATGATCTTTAGTGTTGTTTTAAAATTTCTAAACACATTCTGCATTTGTATTAATGTATATTAAACTCTATTTCATGGTACATGTGCGTCGTTTAATTTTTTGTCAATTAATTTAGTAAAACTTCATAATACTCCCTAAATTGGTTGACTAACCACTATAAAATCGCTATTCTCTAGAAAAACGGAGACAACAAAGGTTCCAAACCTCTTTGACCTTCATCATATGTTAGTGAAGGATGCAACTATGCATTAAAATAGAATTTTCATTTTTGAATTTTTTCAAAATCTATTGGTTAACCCTACGAAAATATTGAATTTTCGGTAAATGCTCTATATACTGAAGCATATGATCTTTAGTGTTGTTTTAAAATTCTAAACACATTCTGCATTTGTATTAATGTATATTAAACTCTATTCATGTACTGGTACATGGCGCGTTTTAATTTTTTTGTCAATTAATTTAGTAAAACTTCATAATACTCCTTAAATTGGTTGACTAACCACTATAAAATCGCTATTCTCTAGAAAAGCGGAGACAACAAAGGTTCCAAACCTCTTTGACCTTCATCATATGTTAGTGAAGGATGCAACTATGCATTAAAATAGAATTTTCATTTTTTAATTTTTTCTCAAAATCTATGGGTTAACCCCTACGAAATATTGAATTTTTCGGTAAATGCTCTATATACTGAAGCCTATGATCTTTAGTGTTGTTTTAAATTTCTAAACACATTCTAATTTTATTAATGTATATTAAACTCATTTCATGGTACATGGCGTCGTTTAAATTTTTGTCAATTAATTTAGTAAAACTTCATAATACTCCCTAAATTGGTTGACTAACCACTATAAAATCGCTATTCTCTAGAAAAACGGAGACAACAAAGTTTCAAACCTCTTTGACCTTCATCATATGTTAGTGAAGGATGCAACTATGCATTAAAATAGAATTTTCATTTTTTTAATTTTTTCTCAAAATCTATGGTTAACCCCTACGAAAATATTGAATTTTTCGGTAAATGCTCTATATACTGAAGCCTATGATCTTTAGTGTTGTTTTAAAATTTCTAAACACATTCTGCATTTGTATTAATGTATATTAAACTCTATTTCATGGTACATGGGCGTGTTTTAATTTTTTTTCAATTAATTTAGTAAAACTTCATAATACTCCCTAAATTGGTTGACTAACCACTATAAAATCGCTATTCTCTAGAAAAACGGAGACAACAAAGTTCCAAACCTCTTTGACCTTCATCATATGTTAGTGAAGGATGCAACTATGCATTAAAATGAATTTTCATTTTTTTTTATTTTTTCTCAAAATCTATGGGTTACCCCTACGAAAATATTGAATTTTTCGGTAAATGCTCTATATACTGAAGCATATGATCTTTAGTGTTGTTTTAAAATTTCTAAACACATTCTACATTTGTATTAATGTATATTAAACTCTATTTCATGGTACATGGCGTCGTTTAAATTTTTTGTCAATTAATTTAGTAAAACTTCATAATACTCCCTAAATTGGTTGACTAACCACTATAAAATCGCTATTCTCTAGAAAAAACGGAGACAACAAAGGTTCCAAACCTCTTTGACCTTCATCATATGTTAGTAAGGATGCAACTATGCATTAAATAGAATTTTCATTTTTTTGAATTTTTCTCAAAATCTATGGTTAACCCCTACGAAATATTGAATTTTCGGTAAATGCTCTATATACTGAAGCCTATGATCTTTAGTGTTGTTTTAAAATTTCTAAACACATTCTACATTGTATTAATGTATATTAACTCTATTTCATGGTACATGTGCGTCGTTTTAATTTTTTGTCAATTAATTTAGTAAAACTTCATAATACTCCCTAAATTGGTTGACTAACCACTATAAAATCGCTATTCTCTAGAAAAAACGGAGACAACAAAGGTTCCAACCTCTTTGACCTTCATCATATGTTAGTGAAGGATGCAACTATGCATTAAATAGAATTTTCATTTTTTTGAATTTTTTTCAAAATCTATGGTTAACCCCTACGAAAATATTTATTTTTCGGTAAATGCTCTATATACTGAAGCCTATGATCTTTAGTGTTGTTTTAAAATTTCTAAACACATTCTACATTTGTATTAATGTATATTAAACTCTCTTTCATGGTACATGTGCGTCGTTTTAAATTTTTGTCAATTAATTTAGTAAAACTTCATAATACTCCCTAAATTGGTTGACTAACCACTATAAAATCGCTATTCTCTAGAAAAACGGAGACAACAAAGGTTTCAAACCTCTTTGACCTTCATCATATGTTAGTGAAGGATGCAACTATGCATTAAAAAGTAGAATTTTTCGGGTAAATGCTCTATATACTGAAGCATATGATCTTTAGTGTTGTTTTAAATTTCTAAACACATTCTACATTTTATTAATGTATATTAAACTCTATTTCATGGTACATGGGCGTCGTTAAATTTTTTGTCAATTAATTTAGTAAAACTTCATAATACTCCTAAATTGGTTGACTAACCACTATAAAATCGCTATTCTAGAAAAACGGAGACAACAAAGGTTCCAAACCTCTTTGACCTTCATCATATGTTAGTGAAGGATGCAACTATGCATTAAAATAGATTTTTCATTTTTTTTATTTTTTCTCAAAATCTATGGGTTAACCCCTACGAAATATTGAATTTTTCGGTAAATGCTCTATATACTGAAGCATATGATCTTTAGTGTTGTTTTAAAATTTCTAAACACATTCTACATTTGTATTAATGTATATTAAACTCTATTTCATGGTACATGGGGTCGTTTAAATTTTTTGTCAATTAATTTAGTAAAACTTCATAATACTCCCTAAATTGGTTGACTAACCACTATAAAATCGCTATTCTCTAGAAAAACGGAGACAACAAAGGTTCCAAACCTCTTTGACCTTCATCATATGTTAGTGAAGGATGCAACTATGCATTAAATAGAATTTTCATTTTTTTAAATTTTTTTATCAATCTATGGTTAACCCTACGAAAATATTGAATTTTTCGGTAAATGCTCTATATACTGAAGCATATGATCTTTAGTGTTGTTTTAAATTTCTAAACACATTCTCTTTGCATTTTTATTATGTATATTAAACTCTATTTCATGGTACATGTGCGTCGTTTAATTTTTTGTCAATTAATTTAGTAAAACTTCATAATACTTAAATTGGTTGACTAACCACTATAAAATCGCTATTCTCTAGAAAAACGGAGACACAAAGGTTCCAAACCTCTTTGACCTTCATCATATGTTAGTGAAGGATGCAACTATGCATTAAAATAATTTTTCATTTTTTAATTTTTTTCAAAATCTATGGTTTAACCCCTACGAAATATTGAATTTTCGGTAAATGCTCTATATACTGAAGCCTATGATCTTTAGTGTTGTTTTAAAATTTCTAAACACATTCTACATTTGTATTAATGTATATTAAACTCTATTTCATGGTACATGGGCGTCGTTTAATTTTTTGTCAATTAATTTAGTAAAACTTCATAATACTCCCTAAATTGGTTGACTAACCACTATAAAATCGCTATTCTCTAGAAAAACGGAGACAACAAAGGTTCCAAACCTCTTTGACCTTCATCATATGTTAGTGAAGGATGCAACTATGCATTAAAATAGAATTTTCATTTTTTTTATTTTTTCTCAAAATCTATGGGTTAACGAAATAATTGAATTTTTCGGTAAATGCTCTATATACTGAAGCCTATGATCTTTAGTGTTGTTTTTTAAAATTTCTAAACACATTCTACATTTGTATTAATGTATATTAAACTCTCTTTCATGGTACATGGGCTTTTAAATTTTTTGTCAATTAATTAGTAAAACTTCATAATACTCCCTAAATTGGTTGACTAACCACTATAAAATCGCTATTCTCTAGAAAACGGAGACAACAAAGGTTCCAAACCTCTTTGACCTTCATCATATGTTAGTGAAGGATGCAACTATGCATTAAAATAGATTTTCATTTTTTAATTTTTCTCAAAATCTATGGGTTAACCCCTACGAAAATATTGAATTTTTCGGTAAATGCTCTATATACTGAAGCATATGATCTTTAGTGTTGTTTTAAAATTTCTAAACACATTCTACATTGTATTAATGTATATTAAACTCTATTTCATGGTACATGGGCGTCGTTTAAATTTTTTGTCAATTAATTTAGTAAAACTTCATAATACTCTCCAAATTGGTTGACTAACCACTATAAAATCGCTATTCTCTAGAAAAACGGAGACAACAAAGGTTCCAAACCTCTTTGACCTTCATCATATGTTAGTGAAGGATGCAACTATGCATTAAAATAGAATTTTCATTTTTTTGAATTTTTCTCAAAATCTATGGGTTAACCCCTACGAAAATATTGAATTTTTCGGTAAATGCTCTATATACTGAAGCCTACGATCTTTAGTGTTGTTTTAAAATTTCTAAACACATTCTACATTTGTATTAATGTATATTAAACTCTCTTTCATGGTACATGGGCGTCGTTTAAATTTTTTGTCAATTAATTTAGTAAAACTTCATAATACTCCCTAAATTGTTGACTAACCACTATAAAATCGCTATTCTCTAGAAAAACGGAGACAACAAAGGTTCCAAACCTCTTTGACCTTCATCATATGTTAGTGAAGGATGCAACTATGCATTAAAATAGAATTTTCATTTTTTAAATTTTTTTCAAAATCTATGGGTTAACCCTACGAAAATATTGATTTTTCGGTAAATGCTCTATATACTGAAGCCTATGATCTTTAGTGTTGTTTCAAAATTTCTAAACACATTCTATATTTGTATAAATGTATATTAAACTCTATTTCATGGTACATGGGCATCGTTTAAATTTTTTGTCAATTAATTTAGTAAAACTTCATAATACTCCCTAAATTGGTTGACTAACCACTATAAAATCGCTATTCTCTAGAAAACGGAGACAACAAAGGTTCCAAACCTCTTTGACCTTCATAATATGTTAGTGAAGGATGCAACTATGCATTAAAATATAATTTTCATTTTTTAAATTTTTTTTTAAATCTATGGATTAACCCCTACGAAAATGATGATTTTTTCGGTAAATGCTCGATATACTGAAGCATATGATCTTTAGTGTTGTTTTAAAATTTCTAAACACATTCTACATTTGTATTAATGTATATTAAACTCTATTTCATGGTACATGGGTCGTTTAATTTTTTTGTCAATTAATTTAGTAAAACTTCATAATACTCCCTAAATTGGTTGACTAACCACTATAAAATCACTATTCTCTAGAAAAACGGAGACAACAAAGGTTCCAAACCTCTTTGACTTTCATCATATGTTAGTGAAGGATGCAACTATGCATTAAAATAGAATTTTCATTTTTTAATTTTCTCAAAATCTATGGTTAACCCCTACGAAATATTGAATTTTTCGGTAAATGCTCTATATACTGAAGCCTATGATCTTTAGTGTTGTTTTAAAATTTCTAAACACATTCTACATTTGTATTAATGTATATTAAACTCTCTTTCATGGTACATGGGCATCGTTTAAATTTTTTGTCAATTAATTTAGTAAAACTTCATAATACTCTTAAATCTAGTAAAACGGAGACAACAAAGGTTCCAAACCTCTTTGACCTTCATCATATGTTAGTGAAGGATGCAACTATGCATTAAAAGAATTTTATTTTTTAAATTTTTTTCAAAATCTATGGTTAATACGAAAATATTGAATTTTCGGTAAATGCTCTATATACTGAAGCCTATGATCTTTAGTGTTGTTTTAAAATTTCTAAACACATTCTACATTTGTATTAATGTATATTAAACTCTATTCATGGTACATGGGCGTCGTTTAATTTTTTTTCAATTAATTTAGTAAAACTTCATAATACTCCCTAAATTGTTGACTAACCACTATAAAATCGCTATTCTCTAGAAAAACGGAGACAACAAAGGTTCCAAACCTCTTTGACCTTCATCATATGTTAGTGAAGGATGCAACTATGCATTAAAAGAATTTTCATTTTTTTAAATTTTTCTCAAAATCTATGGTTAACCCCTACGAAAATATTGATTTTTCGGTAAATGCTCTATATACTGAAGCCTATGATCTTTAGTGTTGTTTTAAAATTTCTAAACACATTTCATTTGTATTAATGTATATTAAACTCTATTTCATGGTACATGGGCATCGTTTAAATTTTTTGTCAATTAATTTAGTAAAACTTCATAATACTCCCTAAATTGGTTGACTAACCACTATAAAATCGCTATTCTCTAGAAAAACGGAGACAACAAGGTTCCAAACCTCTTTGACCTTCATCATATGTTAGTGAAGGATGCAACTATGCATTAAAATAGAATTTTCATTTTTTTGAATTTTTCTCAAAATCTATGGTTAACCCCTACGAAAATATTGAATTTTTCGGTAAATGCTCTATATACTGAAGCCTATGATCTTTAGTGTTGTTTTAAAATTTCTAAACACATTCTCATTTGTATTAATGTATATTAAACTCTCTTTCATGGTACATGGCATCGTTTTAATTTTTTGTCAATTAATTTAGTAAAACTTCATAATACTCCCTAAATTGTTGACTAACCACTATAAAATCGCTATTCTCTAGAAAAACGGAGACAACAAAGTTTCCAAACCTCTTTGACCTTCATCATATGTTAGTGAAGGATGCAACTATGCATTAAAATAGATTTTCATTTTTTGAATTTTTTTCAAAATCTATGGTTAACCCCTACGAAAATATTGAATTTTTCGGTAAATGCTCTATATACTGAAGCCTATGATCTTTAGTGTTGTTTTAAAATTTCTAAACACATTCTACATTTGTATTAATGTATATTAAACTCTATTTCATGGTACATGGGCGTCGTTTAAATTTTTGTCAATTAATTTAGTAAAAAAACTTCATAATACTCCCTAAATGGTTGACTAACCACTATAAAATCGCTATTCTCTAGAAAACGGAGACAACAAAGTTTCCAAACCTCTTTGACCTTCATCATATGTTAGTGAAGGATGCAACTATGCATTAAAATAGAATTTTCATTTTTTTTAATTTTTCTCAAAATCTATGGGTTAACCCCTACGAAATATTGAATTTTCGGTAAATGCTCTATATACTGAAGCCTATGATCTTTAGTGTTGTTTTAAAATTTCTAAACACATTCTAATTTGTATTAATGTATATTAAACTCTCTTTCATGGTACATGGGCATCGTTTAAATTTTTTCAATTAATTTAGTAAAATTTCATAATACTCCCTAAATTGGTTGACTAACCACCATAAAATCGCTATTCTCTAGAAAAACGGAGACAACAAAGGTTCCAAACCTCTTTGACCTTCATCATATGTTAGTGAAGGATGCAACTATGCATTAAAAGAAATTTTCATTTTTTAATTTTTTCTCAAAATCTATGGGTTAACCCTACGAAAATATTGAATTTTTCGGTAAATGCTCTATATACTGAAGCCTATGATCTTTAGTGTTGTTTTAAAATTTCTACACATTCTCATTTGTATTAATGTATATTAAACTCTATTTCATGGTACATGGCATCGTTTAAATTTTTTGTCAATTAATTTAGTAAAACTTCATAATACTCCCTAAATTGGTTGACTAACCACTATAAAATCGCTATTCTCTAGAAAAACGGAGACAACAAAGGTTCCAAACCTCTTTGACCTTCATCATATGTTAGTGAAGGATGCAACTATGCATTAAAATAGATTTTCATTTTTTTTAATTTTTCTCAAAATCTATGGTTAACCCTACGAAATATTGAATTTTTCGGTAAATGCTCTATATACTGAAGCCATATGATCTTTAGTGTTGTTTTAAAATTTCTAAACACATTCTACATTTGTATTAATGTATATTAAACTCTCTTTCATGGTACATGGGAATCGTTTAAATTTTTTGTCAATTAATTTGGTAAAACTTCTTAATACTCCTAAATTGGTTGACTAACCACTATAAAATCGCTATTGTCTAGAAAAACGGAGACAACTAAGGTTCCAAACCTCTTTGACCTTCATCATATGTTAGTGAAGGATGCAACTATGCATTAAAAAGAATTTTCATTTTTTTATTTTTTCTCAAAATCTATGGGTTAACCCCTACGAAATATTGAATTTTCGGTAAATGCTCTATATACTGAAGCCTATGATCTTTAGTGTTGTTTTAAAATTTCTAAACACATTCTAATTTGTATTAATTATATTAAACTCTATTTCATGGTACATGGGCATCGTTTAAATTTTTTGTCAATTAATTTAGTAAAACTTCATAATACTCCCTAAATTGGTTGACTAACCACTATAAAATCGCTATTCTCTAGAAAAACGGAGACAACAAAGGTTCAAACCTCTTTGACCTTCATCATATGTTAGTGAAGGATGCAACTATGCATTAAAATAGAATTTTCATTTTTTTTAATTTTTCTCAAATCTATGGGTTAACCCCTACGAAAATATTGAATTTTTCGGTAAATGCTCTATATACTGAAGCTATGATCTTTAGTGTTGTTTAAAATTTCTAAACACATTCTACATTTGTATTAATGTATATTAAACTCTATTTCATGGTACATGGGCGTCGTAAATTTTTTGTCAATTAATTTAGTAAAACTTCATAATACTCCCTAAATTGGTACTAACCACTATAAAATCGCTATTCTCTAGAAAAACGGAGACAACAAAGGTTCCAAACCTCTTTGACCTTCATCATATGTTAGTGAAGGATGCAACTATGCATTAAAATAGAATTTTCATTTTTTTAATTTTTTCTCAAAATCTATGGGTTAACCCCTACGAAATATTGAATTTTTCGGTAAATGCTCTATATACTGAAGATATGATCTTTAGTGTTGTTTTAAAATTTCTAAACACTTTCTGCATTTTTATTAATGTATATTAAACTCTATTTCATGGTACAA